>NC_062199.1:817500-845000 GCF_912470025.1 Vespa velutina | reverse complement strand
CACAGAGTCAGCACGCAGCCAGCACGGAGCCAGCACGGAGCTTGCTGGCAGGCATTCCCTTCTTCCTAAATCAGTCAGAGCACACGAACGTTGGAATGCAAATGCCTCCTTCCTTTCGCTTCGAACGTTCGGCGCGAGGTTAGCCTTCCACTTTTAGAATTTTCAAAAACAAAAGAGAGTCTAGTTTTAAGCGAATAAAGAACGGGGAGGAAGAGGGATGACCGCGTATGCAAATCTCATCCTTGACTCGAGAAATGCAAGTACATATACATAACGTGTATACTCCCCGTTAGCGGAGACTAACATTGGGACGGAACAACGACCGGTATTCCATCCTATCGTTCTTCCTCTCGGACGGAAAACTTTCTCCCTCGTTCGCTATTACCTCTTTCGGCGTTGCTCTTCTCTTCTCTCGGAAAGTGACCAAAGGACGGTGGAACATTGAAAATAAATTTTAACGATTCGACGAAGGAAATATTTGTCAATTTTATAGGGAATGACTACGTGTAAGAAAATATACGGGTAAGACTGATATCGCGTATGCTATTATTGCTTACGCTATAAATAAATATGCATAACTATATTATTATAGGTAGATACACGTATATAGATATATAATATCTGGACGAGTACGTCGTAGCGGTGAGTTCTTCGTTATCGTTCCTGTGCCGTCCCAGTTTCTTCGCTTCGATACGCGCAACGCGATGCTTTTGAATGCACGAGCCGCCTCGGCGTGTCGTCGTCCTCGTCACGCATACACAGGCAGGCACGCGTGCACGCTGCACAGTGCACGCAAGCCATAGACGCCACTCATTGTCAGACGCGATTCCTTAGTCCCGGCGTCGTTGCTCTCGGGCGTTGCATCGACGGGAGCAGCATGTTCAACGATTTTCTTCTTTTTCCTCTTGGATATATCCAAGAGCGAAGCTCTTCTTGAAATAAAGATGGATCGTCGCGAATCCTTTTCTCATCCTCGGCGAGCATTACGTTCATCGACGTTTTCAAAGGCTTTAGAAAGGAAAGAAACGAGAAGAAACGAGAGAACGGATAGCCAAGAGTTTCAGTTAAATTGGGGACATAGTTCCTTTCTAGCTGCTTATTACTATGCGACGGTAGCGCGGTTAGTCATCGCCAGATGTTGTCGCGTCGCAAATAAATAGCGAGCCGCCAGCGAACTTCTTCTTCCTCCTTCTTGTCTCTCTTAGTTTTATTCATTTTTCGCATTCCCCTAGTATGTTGTTTAGTTTTATCACGGTCACGTCACTTCTGTCATTTATAGAAGAAACGTATCCCCTATATAAAGGATGAAAAAGTAGATATTATCGAGTAAGAGGGTAACAGATCTTGTTCTTGTTAGTTCGATATAGTCTCGGAATCTGAAGTTCCGTGACTGTATCGAATTCCCTTTCGAAGAAACTCCTTGCGAAGCTCCGCGTTAATGTTCCTAACTAAGCTCCGATCTACGTGAATCGCAAACGAAAGTGAATTTTAGTCGCGTTTAGCAAGGTTCTAGTCTCTCCCATTTAATATTCAGATTGGAGAACGTACTTAAGTTATTAAAAAGGGGCGAGAGACGAGGGAGAGATGGGGTGGTAGCAAGGGGTAAAGCGATAAAATTCAATGGCCCCGACGCGCCGCTTGATAAGACGAGCAATATACACATCTACAATCACGGTGATTATCGAGTCGTTACCACTACGTCGCGCACTGACCTTTAGCGCGCGGGGGTCAATTCTCCTCGTCTCTTCGGCCGTGTCACGTACGAACGTAGTCATTTTCTCATGATGCGCTGCAATCGACGCGCCTGCCTCGGTTTCGTCACGCTTTCGCGCCAAGTCCCCGACAACTACGAGATTAACATTGTAAAAAAGGCTTTACAATTACGTGCTTCGAGGAACGTAAGAAGGACAATTTTACTCCGTTGACCGCGTTAAAAAATTTGTCATTTTATGGCGAACAGACAGAACAGATATCTCGGAGTGAATGGCGAATTAATCTCGCAAATTCTCTCGAAAATATTTCAACTTGAAAATATTGAAAATATTAAAATATTTAATATAGATTATATTTAGATTTTCACTCTCACTCTCAGCCATGTCTCTTTTATCGTATTGAGATGATCGTTGAGACGAACGAAGGGATTATAGGAAGGACCAAAAGTGGAAACGGCTAAAAGTATCGAGGACGAAATCGAAAGAGTGCGAGTGTGTTGCGATCGTGCACGTTGTAACGAGAAGGAGGGCCGCTCGCCGACAGGACGATGTTGGAAAGAGAAAAGGAGTAAAAGAAAGAGAGAAGGACGAGAGAGAAAGAGAGAAGAGAGAGAGAGAGAGAGAGAGAGAGACGGAGTCGGGAGATCATTGAACTCTCGAGCGGCAATGTGAGCGTGTGCGTGCGCGGCTGCTGCTGCACCGAGCGTCGTCAAAGTATACTTCGTGTGCCTTCGTGGAGGGAGAGAAAGAAGGTGAACGAAAGGAGGAGGCGAGTGCGAGAGAGAGAGAGAGAGAGAGAGAGAGAGAGAGAGAGAGGAGTATAAGGCCAGGCCAGTCAGTAACGATGTCATTAGTTTAGTCAGTCAGCGAGTCAACGAGTATGGTCTTTCGCGAGCGTTTCGAGCGCGCTGGGCCCCTGCGGTCTCGACTTTTTACCGGTCCTGCCTGCCATACTTGAAAATTTGATGAGTATGCTCTCTCCCTGCTTGTCTCTGTCCCTACTGGTCTTCAAAATTTCATCCATAACAAGTTTCATTGGGATCTTCATTTTTTGACGTCTTCTCTAATTTCCTCTCATATTCTCTTCATATGTAATATCGTAAATGTATAAAATTCGGGATAAATCTTATAAAAGATCGAGATCTTTTCGAGATGCAATACTCTCGAAATGAGAAAAAGTCAGAGGGGTTGGGGGAGGGGGGGGGGAGAAAAGAATTGGCAGTCGGGCGAGTGTGCAATGGCGCGTCAACTGCAGTGCACTGCACTATGCACTGTACTATGCACTGCACCGCACCGAACGGCGAGACTCGTCGGCGGGAGAAGTGGGGAGCCGAATCGGACGCGAGTGGAGCGGTTGCGCGTGTGGGTGAGACCGTGCACGTTCTTGCCAGTGCTTTATACACGGCCCGCGGGTCAATGACTTTCCGAGAGCGCATAGTTTGCGCGTACGCTCGAGTGGGATCGTATGCGCGCGTCACTGCTCTTTCTCTCTTTCTCTCTCTCTCGCTCTCTCTCTCTCTCTCTCTCTCTCTCTCTCTCTCTCTCTCTCTCTCTTTCTTTCTTTCTCTCTAGCTCTCTCGATCGTGCGTTTCTATGCGCGAACGCGATATCACGTATACCTATGTATGCATGTATATACATACATACATACGTATCGTTTCTACAGTAGGTATACGTACTTTTTAAATGCGCCTAGATATAACAACGATGGATATCTTTGAAACTGAAACGGCACGTAGATCAGTATATTATATTCCGCGATTTATATCTTAGAAATAGAGATTCTCGCAAAAGTTTCGTAAGCCCTCGAATTAAGAACTCGGGCGTGCTTGTTAAAGAATCTCCGATGGGATAAAGAAGCGCGATCGTTGCGATCTTATGTAATATTCTTTTTCTTTCTGTCTTATAGAGTTAAACGACGAAAGAGAAAGAGAGACAATAATCGATTAAGGCAAAGTTTTCTTCCTTCTATGAAAAATCATAGATATTTCGATCGATTCGAATGCGTTCCGATTCGACGAAAAGTGCCGCGCCTTAATGAACGTTACCTCGAAAATATTCTACATAAGGTTACTGACCCAAAGCTTGTTGGACGCTAAGCGACGCGTTTCACGATCTAACAGTCACGCTGATATTACTGTTAGACGATCGTACAAGACTTTCGTTGGTTGAGTAAAGCTGGATAAACGTGAGATCGAACGAAAATAGAATCGATGTTCGTTCGATAAAGGGAATAATCGGCAATCTCGTAATCGTGAATGATTTCGAAGGATACGACGTTTTAAGGTTACGACTTAAAAAAAAAGAAAAAAAAAAAAACGTTTAGGGAGGAATGAGTCTTGGGAGTAGAAAGAAATACTCGAGTATGGACACGTATGCGTGTAAGTACCTACGTTTGTACTTGGCGCGGCACGAAAGGAGCGACATCGATCGAAGAGCTACTTTCACCAAGGGTGAATGCCTTTCGACTTTATTCTCGCCTTTATTCGCCTTCCTGGCCTTTCGAGAAGATGAAAAGAGTGGCGCTTGGCGGCGTTATATAGAGCGCGTTACCATCGCCGATTACCGCGCTCGCTTCGACTCTCTCGATTCTTCGAGTCTCGAAGAGAAGCAAAACCTGTTGCTTCTTAATGGCTCCTCGAGGAGAGCCGGTGGTGCGTTGTCCTCCGACGACGGTTGATTTTTCTACGCGAGAAGAACGCGACCCGATCGTTTTCCTTTTCCTTCTCTCTCTCTCTCTCTCTCTCTCTCTCTCTCACTCTCTCTCTCTCTTTCCCGCCGAAGAGACATCAGTTTTCTCATTCTTTCCAATTGGCCATTCGTTCGCTCTCCTCGTTGCATCGATATACGCGCTAAAATTGTCCTTCTCCGATCCGGCACTGTCTGTCCTTAAACATCGCGCCGCGATGCCTTTTTTTTTTTTTTTTTTTTTTTTTTATTATTATTATCTCACCGGCCGTGTCCGTCAAGGAGAGATTCCCTTATCGAGCCATATAAGATCGATACGGGATCAAAATGACAAAAGCGACAATCACCCACGTGCTCTTTCACGAATACATTTTCGATAGATTTGAGATAATTTGCGAATCGTATCATGAGTGGTAGTTAAAGCTAACTTTTTTTTTTGATCTTTTATCCCTTCGGACAAGACATCGTTACTGTCCCTCGAGTAATAACGAGAGTAATCGGATCTTGCTAAGCTCTCTCCCTCGATGGTCCGTCCAACTAACGGATTCTCGATGATTCTTACGTCGACCTTCGGAGTCATGGCCGGAAGCGATACGGCTGTCCGAAAGAGTAGCCGTATCCCGTTTTGTCTCGGACTTTCGTTTCGTCGTCTGACCTTCGCCTACGTCGGTCCACGATGTGAGAGAAGGAGTATACGCGTGCCACGAATAGACGAATAGTAACGTTACGATCGATCGTGAGATCGGACACGTATCGTATTTCGCGCGTTTATATAGATCACACTTAAATGCTCATACTTTTCCATCTTACTCTTAATACTTAGTTAGAAGCAAAGAGACATGTGAGAGCGGGGGCGGGGGTGGGGGTGGGGGGAGTAAAGGAGGCGCCTGCTATCTTAGCTTCTTTCGGTTCGGTTCGGTTCGCTTCGTTTCGCCAAGAGAGAGTCCTTGACTTTTGGAATGCGGACCACTGAGAGAGCTCTCCAGGTACGTCCAGATAGCTCCCGACGAATGAACGCACACGTGCAAACATCTCTTGCACTCTCTCGATCGTTTTCGCTCGCTCGGTTTCTCTTACTAACCGAACGATAAAGGGACTCGGTGCTAAACGATCCGGTACTTTATCCTGCACCTGCCCTTCGTTTCTCATAACGAACGACAAATTTTTCAAATCTTCTTCCACTTTCTAATTCTCTTGGAGTAATAAGTATAACGAAAAGATAAGAGGATATATTTATTTCGTACAAATTCGTACATCGCTCGTTTTCTCTTTGGAATAAAAGAGAGAAACGGGCGCGTTGCTACGTTCGCAGCGACATTGACGAGATCTCAAGGTCCAAGTTTTGTCTCGAGACTAGCTACGGCCGAATGAGCGAGCGAATAAGAGAGAAAAAGAGAGAGAGAGAGAGAGAGAGAGTGAGATTTCCGACGAAATATCGAATATTTTTTATGAAGACCGCCTAGTGGCCACGTCATCGCTCGTTTCAGAGCGAAGAGAGACGCGCAGGGCACGCGCGAACGAGCGAACGAGCGACCTTGCGTTTGCTTTGCATATACATGATGTGGCTTTGGGCATGGTCGCGCGGGACGCAACCTTGGCGGGAGCATAAAACGAAGGAAGGCACCGTGAGACAGGAGAAGAGAGAAGAGAGAGAGAGGAGGGAGATGGTGACGCCGCTGGATGGATGGATGGGTGCTCAGCAAACGAGGGAAAGGGAGAGAGAGAGAGAGAGAGCGAGAGAGAGAGAGAGAGAGAGAGAGAGAGAAGAGCTACGTCACGCCACTTTCGGTTTTATCGGCGTATATCCGGTCGACTCTGCGATTTCCTCGCGAGTAACGTCTCTCGAGAATACGTTCCTTCTTTTTTCATCGATGGAGAGGAAGCTCTGTAATCGGCTAAGGTGAACCAAACATGGTTTTCTTTCAATCTTTTATCTCTTATCATTAGCAATAATTTAATATCTCTTGTACGTCCTCCTAAGTTCTCTACACGCGGAAGACCTTTTTCCGCGGACGGTGAACTCGGACAGGGAATCGATACATCGAGACACAGCATATACCCGCGTCGCTTGCTTCGAGGTATGCACATTTCTTGTTGCGGTCGATTAACGTCACTAACAATTACGATCGAATAGCCTGATTATCAATGCGACCAGAAATCCTGTTTATCGATGTAACTTACTATCCGCGTAGATCGTCTTACTATACGCATGACGCGAATCCCGATTGATCGGCTTAGTCGTGTCAATGACTTTTCCTATAGCTCTTTGTTCCATTATAATATATCGTTCGAGAAGTTGGCACAGTCGAAAGATTTTTCGCCTGACAGACGTAGGAGGTGGAGGAGAAGGTGGATCGTTTCGCTAACTTGAGAATCCGTTGGCCGGAATTGATAGCAACGTTTGCGACTGGACTCTGCTGAGACGCAAGCAGGTGCCCGAAACCGAGACCGAAAGTGAGAATTTTAGCGCCTATCAAGGTTGCCGAAACGCAGCCTCGGACAAATAAGCTTGACGCTCTTGCCATTGACATTCGAGGCGAAGCGACGAGAAAGAGAGAAAGGGTGAATGGATGTATATCGATTTGGGCTGGCCTTGAACGAGAAAAACCAACTAGCGATTCCTCTTTATCTCTATCTCAATCTCTACCTCGCTCTCGCTCTCTTGGTATTGCATCTTTTTTCAAAACAGCAACAGCACAGCGGACACATTGAGAGATGAAGGAGGTAGAGAGGGAAAGGCGAAGGAGGACCGGTAAGAAAGTCGCGGCTTGTTTTTCGGCCGTTGCTGTTCGCCGCCGTTACAGCCACCGCCACCGCCATCGCCACCACCACCGCCACTGACACCGCCACCGCCGCCGCCACCGCCGCCGCCGCCGCCGCCGCCGCTCGAGAATAAGCATCGTAAAGATCGAAATTGCTTCTTGGAACGTTTCGACTCGCCAGATGAATCTCTTAAAATATACTCGAAATTCCACGTCCGTCCAATATTTGCACGCTCTCGCAAAAAGTACGCGCGGTCGAACGGATTCGCGTTGCTTGTTGCAGTAGCGTCTTTGAATTCTTCAGCTTCGTCTTGAGCCTCCTTCTTTCGTCGAGTTAAAATTTTATTGAAAAAGATTGAGATTAGATGTCTAAGCAACACCCTCGTAGCACGAAAAAGCGTGCATAGGATAGTCAACTTTTTTTTTCGAAGGTGGAGAGAATGGCAGCTTGTTTTCGTGGGAGAGGAGAGAGTGAAAAGGTCGATTAGGACCGAGGAGGAGGATCGGCAGGCTAAAAATATTTGAACGAGCGACAAAGTTTCGCGTTCGGCTGTAAAACCAGGACAATGGCTGCTGCGAAACGAAAACGGGCTTTACACCTTTTTTTCTCCCTTTTATTTTTTTTTCTTTTTTTTTTTTTTTTTTTTTCTTTTTTTTTTTTTTTTTTTTTTTTTTTTTTTTTTTTTTTTTTTAAGCAAACGAACGTTTATCGACACACTCTGACAACAACGTCTCGATAATTAATCGTTGTAAGATCTTTAAAATATGAAACAATGAAAAATATCTTTTATTTTTTCTCGATTATTTCGTTTATTCCTTCGACCTATTTCCGAATAAAAATTCTATTCCAGCAATGAAGAGAGCAGCGTGCATCCTAACGGATGATCCCAGCAACAGCGTGGGAAAGTCGTGTGCGTTCGAACGCGACGGAGAAAAACCAGATGCAACTCCCTTTTTACTTTTAAAGCCACTTTCGCCGTCTCCCGATGTCGATGATCCTGATCGCGGTTACCGGCACGACCTACTCGTACTACGATACGAGAAACGTGCTCCCTCCGTGGTTCGACGTTTCTCTCGTGTCTCTTTCTTTCTTTCTTTTTTTTTTTTCTGTTACTTTTATCTTTAATTATCATCGAACTTTGATTAATTTTGATGGTAAGTGATTACGTAACGACAATTTTTTATTTCTTTTTCAAAAAGTGTTCGAGCATTAGTCCAGAACGCTGCCAAGTTTACGCAAAGTCAGCCATACCTCTCTCTCTTTCTCAGATCATTCGAACGTATCGCTTTCCTCTCGTCGTTTTCCTTTTTCTCGTTGGACGTCGTTGAACGTTCAGCTGTCGTTGATGGTTTGCGCGGGTGCCGCCACATCGTGGGCGCGGGAGCGGCCGTTCCAACGAGTCAGTGACGAAGAATTAATTGCGCCAAAGTCCTTGGCGTTCTTCATGGACGCGCAACCGGGCGATCCTCCTCTTTGTTCGTCTTCGTACCTTCGATCTTCGTCTCTTGAGAGCAGAGGACAGGAGGATATCGATATGCGAGGTGCGTGCGAGCGTGTGTGGATGCATCGGGTGCAAGAATATGCACTCTCTCTCTCTCTCTCTCTCTCTCTCTCTCTCTCTCTCTTATCCCAACTTCTCCCTAAGCCAAGTTCAAGTTTTTCGGACGAATGGTCTTAACCTCTATATGCGATCGAATCTTAATGTAAAAAGTTTTACGTTCGAGCCTTTAAAAATGGAGGATTTGAAAAAAATTGCAAGTCGATAAAGATCGAACTCATTTAGCACGAACGTCTAGGCGAACTGATCGTTCTCAAAGACGACGGTATTCGCTCTGACTAAAGCAGGAACGGGACGGAACTTTTGTCTCAGATCCACAAAAGCGAACAAGTCGTGCGGACTCATCGTTTCCCATATTCGTATATTCTTATTCGCTTTCCTTATCTGACTTACGCTTTTTTTATGTTACCTGCTTCGAGTCCTTCAAATCTCGAGTTTATCGTGAATCGAAAACGAAGGTGTTTCGTGAGACGCGACCCAGACAAGCTCTTTCCCTCGTCTTGCCTTCTCTTTTCTTTCTACTATATTATAGTCGTTGCTTTTTGTCCAACGAAAAAACTTTTATGGTCCTATATCTTTTATGTTTCCTAATCTTGAAGTTTAAACTCCGAAAAATCCTCGCTGGAATAGTAGACATAAAAGTCTCGGATCGAATGCCCCGTCGTTTCTTATACGTATACATGTATATATTTCTCTCTCACGAACTCGATCGCACAAACTAATTGGGAGAACAGTAGAATCCGAGTGGAATAAATTTTGTCGATTAATGGAACGGCCGGTTCCTCTTTAACTCGTCATCCACGATTTACAAGGTCGAATCGATTGCACTTAACGATCGGTCATAGAAAATGCATTTCGTATTTCTGTATAATCAAGTAAAAAGGTATAAAATTTTGACGAAGAAGATACCCGTTTTAATTCGACCTCGAGTTTATTTCGATCGATGATCTATGCGATGTCTTCTCGGCGACCGATACTCCGAAAAGGATTCCGCGTACTTCCGCGGAGAATCCATCTTCATTGATTCCTACTGTCAGTAGAAAATTCCCCGCGAATAGGAGGGAAGTTAGCGGACGAGAGCTAGTACTTTTTAGTAGCGACTTTGCGTCGCGCGTACCGCGAAATGTGGGACGCGAGAGCTCGGCACTAGTCCGAGTTATTCAGATTAATTGTCTTTTAACGTCGTCCATGCACCGACGGTGGACGGTGCTGGTGGCATTCGAGCTTATGCGAGCCATTCCTGACATTGCCAGTTACGATGTCGACGTTAACGACGAGCTAGAGCGTCTAAACAAACCAATCTCTCTCCCCCTTTCTGCCTCCCCCTTCTCTCTCTCCCCCCCCCTCTCTCTCTCTCTCTCTCCCTGCATCTATCTATTTATCTTCCGTCGTTAATTTTCATTCTTTGAAAATGGCCGCTGTATTGCGCAAAGCATTTATTGAAAATACATTAAGATGTTGCTTCTTCGATGATGACCAGTGTAGAGAATGAGAAAGGCGACGATGAACGCAAATAGCAAATGCGCATCTAAACGAAAAAGGAATCTTTTACTAGAAAGGAAAGGGTTCTAAAGCACGTGGCCTGCTCGGGATATTTCACGCAGGAAGCTCGTGGACGATCGTACGCAGCCGGAACTTGATTGTCCTTTCACCTCGGTGTAATATCGTGACGAAGGTACATGACTAGTGAAGTAGCATTGCTCAAACACGGGGGGAGAGAAGAGACGAACGGGTCTACTACTAGTACTGCTTCTGTTGCTGTACCGAAGGTGGAAAGAGTAGAAGAGAGGTGGAGGGCGTTGGTAGGATTTATAAAGATTTGTAGGGACAGGTTTCTACTACCCACGAGTAACCAAGCAGGGCCGTTGCATCTTCGTGACACGAAGAAAAGAGAATCCATAGGCGACACGGGCGATCTACGAGGATGCTACTTTAGATCTTTCTCTTCTCCTTCGTCGAGGTGCTGTACACCTACGCGCGCACACGCACGCTCTCTCTCTCTCTCTCTCTCTCTCTCTCTCTCTCTCTCTCTCTCTCTCTTTTCCTCCTTCCTTCTACCTTCCTACGTAAATCCTGCCCGGCTAACACACTGCCACACTAACGATCATCGCGCCGTTCTTGCCTCCTAACGGTATATCGGTACGCTCCTATCGAGCTCTTTCGGTTACGTCGAAACCTCGATAAAACACGTACTAGAAAAAGAGAAAAAGAGAAAATAGATATTTTTCTCTACAAGTCGATTTTATTCCTTTTTATCAATGCTTGATTCTCTTTTAATAGCGCATCGGAAAATAATACATTTTTGCTATAGATATTGCAGAATTTTATCGATCGTTAACGATAGATGATAGATTTGATATATTATCGAAATTTTGTCACAGTCTCGTTGAGGTTTGCGTTGCCCAACGTACGTCATAAACGCGTGTCGCGAAACGAGTTGCCTGCAGGCCGTTGCTCCGTGCGCGCTAGCGTGCGTGCATGCGTGCATACGTGCGTGCATGCGTGCGTGCCTGCGTGAGTGAGTGAATGCGTGAGTGAGTGCGTGCGTTGTGCGCGCGCGCGAGTCGCGAAGAGTACTTTCACACGGAGGTGAACAACACGAGACGGTATCCAGGCCAGGGGTGGCCAACCACTCCCGCTTAACCTAAGATAACGATGGCTCTTGGAGCGTTTCTCTTTCTCTCCTTCTCTCTGTCTCTCTCTCTCTCTCTCTCTCTCTCTCTCTCTCTCTCTGTATCTCCCTTTCTTTCTCTTTCTCTTTATCTCTCTCTTTTTCTCTCGTAATTATACTGATTATTTTCTTACCGTCTATAATTATGTTTTTCTACCGATCGTCAATGATTCTTATGAATGCAAATATAGAAAAGATGTATTCGTTCCAATGAAACGTATAAAGTTTCTTGCATCCAAAATTTTGGACAAAGCGAGGTCGTTGCACCTTTTGCAACGTGGCGGCCGTTGAGCGAATTCGAGAGATCGAAGGGGTTTTCGCGCACGCGGAGAGGGTGAAGGGTGGTGGGTAGAGGCAAAGGTTGATGCCCGGGCTCACTTCCTAGGCTGGCCGTCTGTATCGACCGGATAGCGTCGGGACGCGCGCCGGTTCTATACCTCGACGCGAATGTACGCTCTCGTTACGCGTTACCTTGCATCTCCACCCCTTTCTACATCCCTTCTACATCCCTTCTATGTTCTTTCCATATTCATCCCTGCTTTCCTCTTCTCTCTAGCTCTCTCTCTCTCTCTCTCTCTCTCTCTCTCTCTCTCTCTCCTATTTTCGTTCCTTCCTTTACTCAAGCAAAGCAGAGTTGGCTCCACGTTGAATCAAAATTACATATCTTATAAGCATGACATCTTCGATCTTCCTTTTGCATTTAATATTAAAGATATTCGAATCTAGGAAAATGTCTGCCTAGTCTAGCGATTAAAAGCAATGTTATTTGAAATTCGCTTTGGTTTTTTTTTTCTTTCTTTTGTTCAAGTTAATTTAACATACAGCATGGTCGAACGTTATCGTTCGAAAAAATATCTTGCCTTTGAAAGATCGGCAAAGGTTTCGCCGGCTCGAATCGTTTTGATCGCCTCGACTGGCCGACTTTTTACTCGGCTAACCGCATTGTCGTGGTCATCCGGTAAGACTGCTTTCGTTAAATTACCGTATTTGCCGGTAATGCTGCACGCTCGTGGCAGCTTATTATTAAGAAACGAACGTTTCTCGCCGGCTGTGAATTCGTTCTCACGCGAGCCGACTTGCTGAACGCTTTTTCGTTGCAAACTGCTAATAACTTGACTCTCTCTCTCTCTCTCTCTCTCTCTCTCGTTCTCCCTTTCTATCCATCTTTCTAGCCCTGCATCCGAACTTTCTCGAAAATACGTTCGTACGTTCATAAACCTTTAATCATTTCTCTTCATACATATTTACTTATTATGGACAAACAACTGTACTCGTGTCTACATATCTTTTTTATTTTAAAGTAAAATCTATTAACTGACCTGGTATCGTATTATTTTTAATACCACTTTATTCTTTTTACCGTAGTAACGATCTAACTAAAAATGACGTAACGGTAAGCGCGTAAGCGAGTGCATTAGCGTTTTAGAGAAACGACGACAACGACGACAACGACGACAACGACGACGACGACGACGACGACGACGACGACGACGACGACGACGACGACGAAGACGACATCGCTCTCCTTTAAAATACAGGCGCGTCTTCGTATTTACATATATTTACATGTTAAACGGTTGTACCGAGTACTTACGTACGATGAACGAAGCGCGTTCGAAAGCTTTCAGATGGGTGATGGATAAATAGATAAATAGATAGATAGAGCTTAGCTAGACCGGTAGGCCAGTGCTCTCGTGATTGTTGAAATCGTGCAAATAGGGAAATAAGATATAATAAATGTCAAGTTGCGAAATGTAATGAAAGAATAAAACTCAAAGGAGCGTAAGAGCATAAGTAGTAAAAAGATAAGAAAAAAGGAGAAAAAGAGAGATTGCTGCAACGTGTGTTTGCAATGTTTTTTATACCTTTAAACGGTATGAACTAGTTACTCGCATCATCGTCGTAGATTTTCGATCGGCTTGCATATTTGGATTTGGAAGCTTAATTATCCGGTAGAAGGAACGCGAGCGGCAACGCCCTTAAGTAACGTTGAAACTTGTAATTAACCGTCGTGGTTAAGAACGCCGTTAAATTAGAATATCTCTCTCTCTCTCTCTCTCTCTCTCTCTTTCTCGTTCTCGCTCTCTACGTTGGCGATTCGATGGTAATGAGGCACGCTTGCGGCGGCGCATTGCACAATTTATAATAGTTAGAATGGAGGAGCTCTCGGAACGGATGTAGGAGCGCTTCGATGAAACGTAGCCAGTTTCGAGTTTCCCTCTTTAAAGCGGAACGTAATCGCGAAAGAACGTGGATACGCGTAAATAAGCGCGCCGACCTCGATTCCTATCGATAGGGTTTTGATTTACTTTTTTATTTTATTTTTTTTTTTTTTTCTTTTTTTTTTCCCGTTTTTTTTCTTTTTTCTTTTCTTTTCTTTTCTACTCCTTTACTATATTATTTTCATCGGCAATACATATTATTCCCAATGACAGGGATCATTCTCGATCGTCATTATTTTAGCCGAGAAAAGAAATTGTTAGAAATTCTTTTGTATGGGGTGAAATCGAGTTGTAGGAGAGGAGTTGAGAGCTGCTGAGGCTACCGGGGTGGCGTCGAGCGGACGAGCGAACGGATGAGCGAGCCAGAGGCGACGGAGGAGGAGGACGGAAGCTGGAGGGAGGTCCGGATGCGTGAAAGATAGAGGGAGAGGGCGATGGTACCGAGGGATGGTGGGTTCAGGTGTTGCCTCGTGTGTGCTCTAGTAGAGGCGAGCGTGCGCGTTCGCGCGCGCGCGCGCGCGCTCACACACCCGTCGAGGGCTCGAGGACGGCGGCAAAGAGAGAAGAAAGGTCGCTGAACTCGGGGTCGACAGCCGCACTACGATCCGCGTCGTGACGCACGGTGACGCGCCGAACGACGCGCCGAACGACGCCGGACGAGTATCTATCCACCCCCGATCTCTATTCTCCTTCCCTTCGATTCGATTACCCTCGAGAGGGAAACGATAGATTTACCTCTTAAATTTCAATCTTTCTTTAACTACTTTCGTAAGACTGGTCCTCTAAGACTAATCCTAATCGAGTGACATCGTCCCAATGATCGAGTATCTGGGAAATATATTTCAAAAAGGGAGTTTCTAAATGTATCTAAAAATAACGGTATTATTGAGGAAAAAGATAAAAAGTATCGTAGGACGTTGCTTTTAATCACTAGCTGGAATAGGCTAGTAGCTACTCGCAGGAGCCTCGCGAGTAGACATTTATTGACCGTCGATATAACGAGACGCGTTATCCGTGTGCCAGTTTATCGCTCCTAAACGTATTATAGCCGAGGCAGTGGCGCGAGGAGAAGTCCGGGGTCTTTGAACTCTCCCGACGACTCTCCTCCGTCTCCTATCTATCTGCTCGACTTTCAGGAGTCGCCAACCGCTCGGTGCACCGCGTACCGTCCCTCCTCCCATTTTCCCTCCCCATTCTGTGCCTCCTTTTACTCCATCAGCTTCCTCGTTAGCCTCGCATTCTCCTCGTCAATTTTTTACATTCCGATGCCGATACTCTGCCCTCTTTGTCTTTCTTCCTGATAACATCGGGTATCGACGATTTGATAGACGGTTTCATCGACGGGGACTCGAGGCACCTTTTTTCTTTCTCTTTTCTCTTTTTCCTTTTTTTTTCCTTTTTTTTTTCCTTTTTTTTCCTTTTTTTTTATTTTCTTTTCTTAATCAAAGGAAACAGGCCGAAGGATCGATCGATCCTCGAGAACGGAAGGAAAGGGAGCGGAAAGCGGGGGTGCATGTAGTTACGCAGCTAATGTGCAGCAGGTTGCTTGCGCGACACCAAACACGCACGATATTCCTTCGAACCGGCGAGAGTTAAACGTTGCGAGAGAGGATCGGATGTGCACTGGCCAGTTAAAATGTGGGGCAGTGCTGCGGCTAACGTTCGTCCTTGGTATTCGTACAACCGGCCAGTGTGAGCGTGCGTATGCGTTCGACTCGTAACTGGACGTGCAACGTTCCAAATCGATCGACGGGAGAACGAAGGTGTCTTCCCAAGTGTTCCTTTATTATCATCATCATTTTTATTTTTTCTTCTGATTGAAGAATATAATTTAAAATGTATATCTTAAATATAAGAATCGTTTGTTAACTCGCTCGACTCGTCGTTCCTTACGTAGATTTTAACGATCCCATTTCTTAAACTCTAAAGATCAGCTTCGCTGAGATATGAAACATTAGGAAATCTTTAACTAATCGCTACTGTAGCCACGTGGTCTAATCTAGTGTCTACCGGCGTTTATCGTCGCCAACGTCGTCGTCGTCGTCGTCGTCGTCGTCGTCGTCGTCGTCGTCGTCGTCGTCGTCTTTGCCATCGAGTAAGTTCGTATCGCACTAAGAGGTTTCCTCATAAGGATGTCAAGGCCACGACCCAATGGGAGGTCGTTGCCGTCGTCTTGTCTTCGTTTCTTTCCCAATCGAATTTGTCTTTTCTCGATTTTGTACATTTTAATCGAGAATGACGAGAGGAGAGAGGGCACGATTAATACTCTCTCTCTCTCTCTCTCTCTCTCTCTCTCTTTCTTTCTCTCGCTCTCTCTCTCTCTCTCTATCTCTGTGTGTCTCTCTTTTTCTTTTCGTTTGTAGACCGTGCCGACACTGTGCCGCGTTGCTGGCAAATTAGCGCGGTTTCGTTCAATTTATAACGACGTTGGAACGAGCCGCGGCATTTCTAGCTCGTGGCAGCTGGAATTTCAAGATCCGTTTCCACCGTGCATCTAACGGGCCGAACGGAGAGATTCATAATGCACCGTTGCAAAATAGATTATTGCACTCTGTACGATCCTCATACGAGCTCGAGTTAGAAGTAAGTACGTGTGTAAAGTGAAAGTAACATTCTAGACACGTGATGCGGTGTCGCGCCACGCTTGCTACTGAAAAAAGTCGCGCGTGCGTGTAGTTTATCTCTTTCTCTTTCTTGTATTAACATCTTGCTTCCTACGTCTCCGTAACTTGCACGTAATATCTTTTCTTCGATCTTTTCTTCATAATTCGAATCGAATTTGATTAATAAGTAATAATGTTAAAAAAAAAATAAAAGAAAATTATCGTAGTAAAGATCGCGGACATTCCAGAAAAAAGACTTTTGCGTCGACATACAGGTCGGAAGGGTGCATAAGCTCGAAAGGGCTCGAAAGGGCTCGAAAGGGCGTTAAAAGAAAGCGAAGAAGGGAAAGAAGAAGGCCCTTTCTTGTTGAGAGAATGAGAGAGAGAGAGAGAGAGAGAGAGAGAGAGAGAGAGAACAAGAGAGATGGGGAAAATAGAGGGGGAGAATCGTTGACGACCTCCGAGGGGGAGGCCAGAGAAGTCGGAGGTGGGAGCTGCGGCGACGGCAACGGCGGCGGCGGCAGCGGCGGCGGCAGTAGCGGCGGCGGCGACGAGGTCGATGCACCCGTAATCTCGCTGAAATGCACTTGGGTGCAAGCGGCGAAGCGCTGCTATCGCCGTTATGCGAGCCCTACCGCGCCAGAAATAGGGTTGTTCGCATAAATATCGACAGCGAAAGCGACGTGTCCTCTGGCTCTTTTTCTTCTTATATTTATTCTCACCGGAGAGAGAGAGAGAGAGAGAGAGAGAGAGAGAGGACCTACTTGTAATATCGATTTTATTATCTCTTATATACATATTGTGCATTTATATATATATATATATATATATATATATATATATATATATATATTACTCATTTCTTATTTTATTATTAACGTAATAAAATAGTATTTACGTGCCACCTTTTATCATGTCGATATTTCCTAGGAGAAAAATGCACAAACAACAGTTATCATCGATCCCTACGTTTCGTATCTTGGTATTGGTGCATAAATCGTCGCATTCCAGATAAGAGGAGCGCCTTTCTCGCTTCCGCCTCGATCCTATTCGTCTGACTCGTAAATACCGTTTCTACTAGCAATGATCCACTTTGCCCTTTATTTAAGTTTTCTCGTGGCATCAAAAGAGGTATCCAGGCTGCACCGACGCCCACACTGAGTCGCGAGGAAATGCGCGAGGAGGAGATGTGAGGGGAATGTTTTCTGGGCCGAAAAATTGTCGGAAAGAGAAAGAGCCGTTCACTTCCGCGTGACCTGCAGCACAGGAGGCGGTGTAGCGGTAGCACCGTTGCCAGCAACCTACCTACCTACCTATCTACCTACCTACCTACCTACCTACCTATCTATCTACCTACCTATCTACCTACCTATCTACCTACCTACCTACCTACCTACCTACCTACCTACCTACCTACCTACCTACCTACCTATCTATCTCTAGCGATTCCGAAAGAACAGCCGGTTCGGCCCCCAGGCTTCCGGCTAGCTTTTTCGCCCTGAAAACGTCACCGATCGTCGAAGCCCGCTCGGGGCGTGACCGGTTCTCCATTTTCTCCCTCTCTCTTTTCCTCCTTCTTTCCCAAGAGATATCATATCCGTGAACGCTCCCGATCTCGAGGTACGAGAGAGTAGACAAGCACGATTATCCCACCTATCGATTTGGTAGCCTTTTCTGTATTCATAGCTAAATGAATCGGGTCGGATGTATAGCACTTAGGAAATCTTACTTGTTCTTATTCTTTTTTGTTTCTTTTCCTTTTTTTATTGTTTATTTTTTTGTTCTTTTTTTTTGGTTTTTTTTTTTTTTCTTAAAAAAAAAGAAAAAAAAAAAAAGAAGAAGAAAAAAGACTCTGCCGAAGACTTTTCCTCGCTCGTCGATCTCACCTTGGCGATCGATTCGCTTCTTGGCGTCGTAGCGAAGCGAAGAAACGCGTGACATCCGTGAATTCGTGATCAACTAGGCGCGGTTTCCGGCGAGTTGCCTTCATTAACGATTAATTGCATCCTTCGAGGCAGGTGCATTCGAGAGAACCAAGTACGACTATTGCCGTTTTCTTTGTCCTTTCCCGAGATAATCTCTCGTTGTCGAAGAAAAGATATTCTTACGTCGATGGACCACAATAGCGGCGATTCTTTCTCCCTAGTATCGATTTTCTTTTTCTTCGAGCAGAAACTTTATGCTCGAATATAAACACTTTTTTAACGTCAATTATTCAAGTGAGAGAGAGTGCAAAGTGCACCGCTAAATGTATGATCTACCAGCACAAATCTCTCGTATGGTTTGCTAGAGCGAAGGAGAAATCGTTGAAAATTGGGCCAGTCGGTCGATCGGAGCGACGAATGATCTCCTAACGGCGTACCGTTTTAATCGTAAAATCATATTCACGAAGAAAGAATCATCGTTAATCGACGAAAAACGGACATTACTTATCGTTAATAGTTTTCTCTCTTGCTCTCTTTTTCTTTCCCGATGTTTTTCACTTAGAAGTCGATTAAATTCATGGTAGCCCTCATGACGATGGCAAGAAGCATCGAAGGTTCGAAGAAACGACTGTTCCCGTTAAATCGACGTCTTCCTATGGCGCCACCCACATTTTATCCCCACAGCTCTCTCTCTCCCTCTTTCTCTCTTTCTCTCTCTCTCTCTCTCTCTCTCTCTCTTTCTCTTTCTCTTTTTATCAGTCTTTCTATCCTGCCGCATACTCTCGACGCAATCACAGTCCGGCGATATCGCCGCTGAGAGTTCGTTTTCTCGATCGACGCCACGAGAAAGTGACTCTCTGTTTATATACATATGTATACATATGCATGCGTGTGCGAATATACATATATATATATATATATATATATATATATATATATATATATATGTATATGTATATATAAATGCAGAAAGAGAGAGAGAGAGAGAGAGAGAGAGAGAGCATGTGCATGTAGCTGTCCGTCTATATATACATATATACGCGCATATACGGCACGAGGTCAACGGCACGTTGAAAAACAAGCGAGCGACTCTCGACGTATACGACCGTACGGCTCGCTCGAATATACATACACGGGAGACGTTTAAAGCTTGACCAACTACGAAAGGAGACGGTAAAATCGCTAAGGTGAAGATTTTTTGTTATACGAAAGGTGGTACAAGTTTGAAACTTTGTAGAAATTTGGAAATAAATGATTAATTCGTCATTGATCATGATCCTCGGGTCCGTTTGTAAAAATATAAAAGGTGTGTTAATGAATAAAAGATGCTATCAACGAGAAGGTAAAGGGAGAGACATCGTAAAATCGAGAGAGAGGAGTAGGGCAAAAAGGGCGTAAAGGATTGCTGATCGTTCGGCATCTCGAAGCGTAGGAAAGCGATAAAATACGAGCGTTGAGATCGATAGAGCGTCGCGAACCAAGCCGAGCTGACTCGAGTTGAGTCGAGTCGGGTCGAGTTGAATCGAGTCGAGTCGAGTCGAGTCGATCTAGCCTCTTCTCTCGTTCTCCTAACGAAACGATAGAGCTCGCTCGCAATCAAGGATCTCGACCCTTTACCCGAGGCTGCTTACGAGCGCGTATAAATCAATTCATCGACCTAACGACGCGAGTTTCTCGCTTCGATTCGCGCAGAGAGGTCGAGCGGTCCAATCGCGAACGAGCCGACTCCTACGAGCAAGAGAGATACGTCGAAGCTCGTCATCCTTCGAGAGACAAGCGAGTGATTTCTTACCACTAAAACTCGACTCGTTCCCCTTCTAGCTATGTTGGTACCCCTCGCACCCGTCGCTATAAACCGTATCGCTTTCCTCGCCAAACGACGCCCTCTCTTTCTATACCCATCTACCTATCCATGTATCTCTCCACATTCTTTGTTTTTCTCGCCAGAGAAAGAGAGAGAGAGAGAGAGAGATTTAACTCTCAAGACATACGACCTAATACCCGGCTCGTGATAAAATACTATCGGCTTATGCAAATGTTTTTATTTTCTTAAATATATACGCTAAAGGCTAAAGAAAATCCAGAATGACAAAAAGTAGAAAATTTCCAGAATAGATGAAGACGTGCTTTCCCTTTCGTTTGGGTAAAGTGTCGCGGGGGTGCGATCGTAATGACGCTCGTCGTCGGCTCTTACTTGAACGTTGAGCCACATCCTATTAGATATACATGCATACGTATATGCGCGGCTGTGTCACGGGTCATCGGCCCTCGGATATTCTTGGCAATTCTCTCTCTCTCTCTCTCTCTCTCTCTCTCACTCTCTACTCTATCCCTCCTTCTAACAGGCCTCTTCTCCTTTTTTCCTTCTCCCTCTCGGATAGCACACGAGCCCTCCGACTACTCGTTCGCTTCCCTCGGAGGGGTCAGCCCTTCTCCCCTCTTCCTCTTACCTCACTCGAATTCGCGCTCCAGAGCATCCCAACGAGACTCTTCTTTCCACTCTCCGACTCCTCTCGAGCCGATCTCCGATCGACTTTGCGTTCGTTGCACCGAGTTACTTGGATATCGAGCCACGAGCTCTCCTTCCGCTTTCACTTTTTACGAGTCTTCTCCTATTGATAATAATTGAAGGCTTCCGTTGCCTCTTTTCTCTTTCACACGATACGCTCAAAGTTTGTCTCAAAGTTGAACGATCGTAGAGTGTAGGCAATAGGTCGGCTTTAATAATTCTTACGTCATGAACGGCGCCAGCGAGTAGAGCGATCTAGTTTGTGTACATACGTAAAGTGATTTAATATCTATGCGAAATAAGTACATCGAGTACCCTCCTCTACTCGTAGATGGACGTAGGCAGATCAGATAGGCAGTACCTATCGGTGTCCGATGATGCGTCATCGTTGTTTTCTCATGCATTGCAACGAGCTCATCTATACTAAGATACATTAGTGTCAAAATTGTCTGTCTTCTGGCGTCTACGTATCAAGAGATCACACGAAAATCGGAGATGTATATTTCTTTCTTTTTTCTCTCCCTCTCTCTCTCTCTCTCTCTCTCCCTCTCTCTCTCTCTCTCTCTTTTTCTTTTCTTTTTCTCCTCCGAAACCACATTGTGCCGTCTCACTTCGACTTAAAGATATTACGATACGGTAAAGCCGACCACAAAATAGAAGTCGATGGACCGTTTGGCAAGCTCAAACCGCAAGGATAAAATTCGACCGACTGTTTATCCGGTATAGTCTTGCCGTAGTCGACGGTAAGAGGGACCGTACGGTACAAACACGACCGCAAATGGTCCCCGCATCTCCTTCTTTCCGCACATCGTCCACCATCCTTCATCTTTTATAATTTTGACCGTCTCCCTTTTAATTGGATTTCAAATATCTTTAATTTCTTGTTTTTGTTTTTTTTTTATTTTTCCCCCGTAGAAACGTAATTCGGCCGATTGAAAGAATAAATTCGATTCTCTCTTTTTGATCTTAGGGCACGCGCGAACAATATTTCAAGAGACGCGAGAATCTCCTCTCGAGGAAGGAGAGGAAACCCGTTTCTTCGTCTCCTTTCCTTTCCACGACGAAACAAAGTTCTTCTCGAACGACGAGTACCAACCATATAATTCCGATATTTCGGTCGATTTCGTGGGCCGAATATTCGAAAGCGATGAGATTGAATTACAGTGTAATTCCGTGCGTCTGTAACCAAAGCAAGGGTTTAAATCTTGATTCTCGTCTCTGCAATAAAGTGCCGGTGCTTGCGCCTGCATGAAATAGCTCCGACGAGACGTCACTCTTATTACGAAGGCTGTTGTTCGTCGAGCGTTCGAGGCGACTCGCGCCTCGCCTCCTGTAAATGGCATTAAGGCCCACGTGTCGGCCCCGTTTCGTTCGTCGCCACCGATCCTACGACAATCTCCAACTTTTATTCGACTCGACTGATTTCCTTTACAACATTAATAATTCCGTCCGTTTCATATGCTCTTTCTCAATACCGATTCTTATAATCCTATAGTGTATAGCGTACACGTATGCATGTACGAATGAATTGTTCCTTTTATATAAATAGCATTTAGTCCTTTGCCGTTCATTCGGCTTTTGTAATGTAACATCGATAACTTTGTAAAAAATTCCTCTTCCTTATCTCTTCTTTCGACTCGACACGATTATCTTTTTTTCTTGTTTTTTTTTTTTCTTTTTTTTTCTTTTTTTTTTTTTTTTTTTTTTCTTTTTTTGATACGTATATCAAACTATTACATATATATGTATATAAAAAGCCAAGCGTCGTCGAGGCAAGATGATGAGCGTCAACAAGCAGATCTTATTTTTGCGAATCGCGTTTCGTTTGTTCTCAGAAGTAGCTTTATCGGTCATTATCATATCCTTCGGTGTCATTCCAGTACCGTAGTTCATCCGATACAGTTCTCGACGCAACTACGATTCTACTAATGGATTCTCCGTTCTATTATCGTTGCAGAGTGGAAAGCTCGACCCTGCAGTTGGTCTGCCCGTTGGATTCTCGTCCGGTGCAGCTAATCTTTAGAGGACTGCAGGTGGTCAAGGAGAAACGGGCGCTTCTTCGAGATGTTTCGGGAGTCGTCAAGCCGGGCGAGCTCTTAGCCGTCATGGGCCCTTCAGGTATTTATCATCTCCCTTCGTCCTAACGAACCTATTCGAAAGCGAGTTCTTCTCGAAGAGGACCAAATTCAGCTTTGAGATTATCTTCGCCCTTCTCCCCCTCCTCCTTCTCAACCCTCCCCCCCCCCCCGCCACCCCGATGACTTTGCGAGAACGTTAGTTTCGTTAATTAATTGACGGCGAAAGAAAAAAAGAAAAAAGAAAAGAAAAAAAGAAAAAGGCCGTTTCGATTTCGCTTAGCTCGAAAAGTATTTATCGTTCTTATCGATGCTTCAGACCATTACAAGCCATTAACGATGATGAAATTTTGTGCAAAGGATGCGGGAAAACGACTTTGTTGAATTGCCTCTCCGGAAGGGTCAGTCTGGACGGCGGAGAGATTTGGTTGAATCGCGAGAGGCTCACGAAAAGATGGCGTCGTAGGATTTGTTACGTACAACAACAAGACGTTTTCTTTCCTGATCTCACGTTACGACAAACCTTGGAGGTAAGTCACCGACTGCGTCGTCTTCGACGAATAATATTAAGAGTAAGGGAAAGATAAAGGATTTCTAGCCTTTAAAGGTTGTAGTAACAGTGACGACTACTCGGGTCATTACATTACTTGCACGAACAAAGTGTAAAGAAGTGTCTATTCGCGCGGGCGCGCATGCGTGCGTGCGTGCCTGCGTGTGTGATTTTCTTGGAAAAAGTTTCTAGCAGGTTACATTTCGATGGCTAAACGTCCAAACGACTGCGTTACATTTAATAGATAAGAGAATCGAGAGGGTGAGGAGTCGTCTCTAATCGAAAGATGGAATAACCAAAAGATAATACGAAGGAAAAAGGGACGATCGTACGATTGCTCGATAATGGTCAGACTTAAGAGACCGAGAAACCAAGCTCCGAGTTGCGTCGTGTTTTCTTGTTTTCCACGAAAACTGGCCACTGCTCTTGGCAACTTTATTGTATACGCCTTTCACTCGGAATTTATCAAGTCCCACGCTGAAAAGTGGGCGCGAATTAGGAGAACACCGTATTCGCGCCTACGTATCGCTCCTATCTCGCGAGACTCGACGTCGTCGAAAAGACCGTCGTCGGGCTGAAAGCCAGCGCAACCCTCTCGTCCTCCCTTTCCCTCTCGTGGAAAATTTAATACCACCTCGTTGAGCCGCTAATTGAATGCGATGACGCGTGCGATACGATCTCTCTCTCTCTCTCTCTCTCTCGTAAGAATTCAAGAATATTTTGCGTCTAAATGCATCCTCGATTCGATGGATCTTTTCTCATGCGTAATCAAGAACGCCGACCATCTTTTCTTCTTCCCTTCCAAATAGAAAAACCTGACAAATTCGTAGATTATCGTTAACGTCGCAGGTAGGAGGAGTCTTTGGGCGCTTAGACGACTCCGACTCCGTTAGGAGAGAGCCCATGCTGCGTGAACGAACAAGCGAGAGAGGATAGTAGACGGAGGCGGCCCGGGGGCGGCTCTCACGATGACGTCATAACTCGGTCAGTGAACCGCTGGCGGCGCGACGGCAGCACCGCACCGCACCGCACCGCACAGCAGCACGCGTCTTACGTCTTTCGAAAACAGTCGGCGCCGTCTAACGCGTTCGCCTCTTTCGAGCATGTATATCACGCGTATATCACCCTAGATACGATAGAAATCGAACTACTACTGGTTCTTCCTTCCTTCCTTCCTTCCTTCCTTCCTTCCTTCCTTCCAAAATTACGAAGAACGAAAGCACGTAGACGCGTTTGAAAGTTCTTTCTTTAGCTTTCTTTCTTCTTTTTTCTTTTCTTTTCTTCTCCTCTAGAAATTCGTCTACGTGCCTCTTTTCTTCTCTCTCGGATACGCTTTGATATGGCAAAAGGTAGGAGGTAAACATCGTCGACGACGGCACTTTCTCTCTCCGTATAACGGGTCGAGTCTCGCATCGCATTCGATCGTGCGATTACATTTCCTCTCTGCCCCCTCCCCTCCTATCCTAGCCGCTTCCCCTCCTTGCGTCTCCCCCTGGGTAGCGTCTCCTCGAGCAACTTGGAAAAATAGCACGAGTATCGCGAAAGGGAAATTGTAAGGAACGGTTTATGCTAACGTTTAATGTCCACGGATGCGTAAACGAGGGCACGGGGCTTTTAAATGCGGCAACGGCAGGAGAGACGAAACGGAAGAGATATTAATACGTTACCGACGAATGAAATCGATCGTTTGCGATTTTCAGTACCAGGCGAGGCTGAGACTTCCGGACACGCTGACACACTCGCAGAAGATGCAGTGCGTCGACCATATCATCGAGGTTCTCGACCTCGCGGCCTGCCAAGATACCAGTGAGTATCAACGAGGAAAATGTAAGCCGATCGAAAGAAAATAGTCGATATAATAGTTTATATAAGACGTCATTTTTTTCACGATATTTTCCGATTCGATCCGGACATATTTCTTCGCTGAGAAGGGAAACTTTTGCTATCTGAGTGAAGCATTGATCCAATACATTCCTTATTTCTCTCTCTCTCTCTCTCTCTCTCTCTCTCTCTCTCTCTCTCTCTCTCTCTCTATCTATCTATCTATCTATCTATCCATCTATGTATCTATCTATCTATCTATCTATCTATCTATCTATCTGTAGTTATCGGCGATTATACGAAGCGAGGACTATCCGGCGGTGAAAAAAAGCGAACGAGCATAGCCTGCGAACTACTCACGAATCCGTCCTTGATGCTACTCGACGTAAGTATAATGTTTTCCATGGGGAAATCGATAAAAGATATTTTTTTGAAAATGGAATATATTCGAGTCATTAGGAATTTTCTAGAGATATTTAGGATGCGATACGTTTCGTAGGAACCAACGAGCGGCTTGGACTCGCACTCCGCGCAGGCTCTGATCTCACGTCTTAAAAAGTACGCCGAGCAAGAGGGCAAGAGTATCGTCGTGACCGTGCATCAGCCGAGTTCACGGATGTTTCATAGCTTCAGTAAACTTCTATTGCTAAGCCGTGGGCAGGTCGCCTATTATGGCTCAACGGCGAACATCGGCAGGTTCTTTTCGACGATCGGATTGACTCTTTTGCCTCATTACAATCCAGCAGACTTTATACGTGAGTAAGAATGATCGAAGGCGTCTCGAATTGCTATCGTATTGCAATGTAATTGCAGACGAATTGCAATCGTGACGCAATCGTTTCTCCTTTCAGTCGAGCAAATAAAGGGCCCGGAGGAAGTACGAGAACGCATAGTTGCTGCAGCTCGAGCGGCGAGACAGGGACCCGACTGTCCGCCGGAACTTCGTCCGGACTATAATCCCAGCCAACATCCGCTCTGCGACCATCTCATCCATTATCACGAACATCACATCGGGCACAACGGTATTACGCAGTATGCGCACCACTACAACTTACTCTCCCTTTCTGTCCTAGCAAATTGTACCGACAAACTTTAACAACGTTTAACAACGGAGAATGCTAATCTTACATTCTCGGATAAGACGCGTCCACGTTGCCAACTTTCGATCATGAATGCGCGTCATTGTAGTCGGCTATCGGTAAGAATACTTTCCTCGCCCCCTCCTCCTCCTCCTCCTCCTCCTCCTCCTCCTCCTCCTCCTCCTCCTCCTCCGCCTTCTTCATCTTCCCGCACACATACACTCTTGGACTATCGATCAACGACAGTCGTTTATAAATGAACTCGAATGCACGATATTTTTCATCACGACGGCAAATGTGTCTTTGATCTCCGTGACTTGGAATAATCAAAGGTCGGCTTCGTTTCGTATTCCTCGGAATATACTTTAACATTTTTTCACATTTTAAGGATCGACGGAAGAGTAGACGATTCTTACCGATAGTTTTAATATATTCTTAATTCGTCGAAAGGAGATATCGTTGATTAAGAATTAGAAATCAAATTCTTTTGGGAAATTAATTAGGAAATAATTTGTAGGAAAGGAAGACGAAGGAGGCACCTTATGGCTGGACACGCAGAGTCATGCCAGCAGCAGCGCAAATTCCGCGGACGACGATTATTCCTGGCAGTGGCCAACCAGTTTCTGGTCGCAATTCAAAGTTAGTATGTTTAATGAAACGAAATTTGTGAAAAAGAAAAAAGAATAAGGCAATTTGCATTTTATCATCATTTTCGTTAAACACATTTACGTCGACGAGATAAGTAAATCTTTACGATAGATCTTTCTGTCGTACGTTCGTTCGTTCGTTCGTTCGTTCGTTCGTTCGTTCGTTCGTTCGTTCGTTCGTTCGTTTTTAATTTAAAACTAAATACAAAAGCTGACCAAGCGACACAACTGTGTGCGTGTAAGCGCGAATCAGGGCTCTGTAAATCACAGAGAAGAGCGAAAAGCGTGCACGCGTAACTTGGCGCGAAAGGGAGCTGGCCGAACAGAAAGGGGAACTAGGTCGCGTTTACGCGATTCACCATATCCGGATAATTACTACGAGCGCAGTATGCCCCTCTCCCTTCGTAATGGCGCTTCGTAATGGCGCTTCGTACAAACGCGCGTATGCACTCGCTTCACTTTTCCCTTCTTCTTCTTCTTCTTCTCTCTTAGCATCGATAAATCGAAACTCTCGATATCGATAAACACAAAAAGGGGGTTGAGTTATCTCGTTAAATAAATCCTTCGTGTATTTGCAAAACGGTCGAACAAGTCATTATCTATCTTTTTGAGAGATCGTATTCCTTCTCTTCTCGTCTCTTTCCCCACCCTTCCCCCTCGCGCGCGCGCTCTCTCTC